>NW_027118755.1:1485000-1487500 GCF_036417845.1 Apteryx mantelli
AGCGTGGCATTCCGAGAGCGGCGCTGGCCCGCCGCCGGGCCGCCGCCGGGCCACCGCGCCTCGTTGCCGACGCCGACGGGCCCCTGCCCGCCGCGTCCCGGTTGCCGCGCATGTACCCGAGTTCGCCTGTCCTGCACTCTGCGCCACAGGGCCGAGCACGGGGCTCGGCCCGCCGGCGGCTGTACGGCCCTCCCGGGGCTCGCTCGCCGAAGGCCCGCCGCCGATTCCCCGAGGCCGGTGGGGGACCGCCCCCGTCTGCCCCTCTCGCCTCCGCTGGCGCCCGCCGCCGGTGCCCACCGCCGGGAGCCGGCCCCCCCCCGTCACCCGACGGCGATCCGCCGCCGCCGGGGCAGGGGAGGGTCGGGCCCGGGGGAGGGTCCGGCGGGGAGCGGGCGGCAGTGCGCGGGAGGGTCGGCGGGGCTTGCTCCCCCGGCGCCCGTGGGAGGAAGCGGCGGGCGGAGACGCGAGCGAGATGGCACCCCGGGTCGGGACGGGTGCCGACGGGTCGCCACCCCTAAGCGGTGGGGGGCGGACCCGCGGCGGGCTGCGGCGGAGCAGCCCGTCTTGCAGAGACGGCGAGGACAGGCGTTCCGGGATGGCGTGCGGGGCGGGCGCCGGGCGGCGGCGGACCCCGAGCGGGGGCCGTCGCGCCAGGCCACGCGAGGCGACGGGTCGTGCCCGAGCGGGCGGCCCAAACCACGGCTCTCCTCCCGGGCGCAGCTGCCGCCGGGCGCCGGGTTACTGAGGGAAACCCCGGGCCCCGGGAGGAGGACGAGGTCGTGGCGGCGGGTGTCGGGCGCACCCCGCGGGCAGACGCTCCGCCGAGGGGCGCTGGAGCCGGCTGGCGGGTGCTGGGTTTCCCCTCTGTGCCTTGTATCGCTGCCGCCGCCAAGGCTGCCGCCATCGCCGTGAGGCGGCGGTGGCCCAGCAGCAGGCAGTGGTGGGGGAGGCACCCCCGTGGGGATCTCAGGTCATTTCCCTCACCCCAGGACCAGGTACCTAGCGTCTGCGTTCCTCCTGCCCCCCCTCGGTGACCTACCCGTGTGGTCCCATGTGCCAGCTCGCTCCTCCTGGGCGCCGCGCCGTGCGTGCCGCACTGGCCGTGCCCTCCCGCCCTTTCCACTTTCCCTTCCCCCCCCCCCCCACCGCTCCAGCCACCCCACGCCATGCCGCGGGGACCGTGCTGTGAGCGGGCCAGGCGGGGTGGGGGGGTTGCAGGAGGAGCGGAGGGCCACTGGCCACCACAGCTGCCGGTAGCTGCCCCAGGTAGGGATGGCCATGGGCCCCGGGCTCCGGGCCCGAGGGTTCTCGGCAGGAGAGCTGGGCGGGGGTTTAAAGACTCGGGCGGCCCGATGTGACCTGGGGGGCAGCCGGGTGTGCTGCCGGAGGGCCGGGGGGCTGGCGCGTGCGGGCGCCGTGCCCCCCCACGCCAGCCGGCGCACCCCGCGCGCACCCTGCGGGCAGCCGGGACGGAGAGGGGTACCCTGCCCCCTCTCTCCACGGTCTGGTCTCAGTGGAGGGACGCCGCGCGGTCGGCTCGCACCGGCCTGCCTCGAACGCGTGACCCCGGCGCAAGCGCGTGTTTGCCACCGGGATGGGTGGTGCGGACGCCGCGCCTCGGCGCGATCCGCTCTCCTCCCTGGCTGGGGCTCTCGGTCTGCCGCTGTGGCCGCTGGCGGCCCCCTACCTGCCGGCACTCCGCCATCCAGCGCGCCTGCCTCACTCTGCCCAACCCAGCTTCGCTGGGCAGCAGGCGGGCGGCAGGCGGGCGGCAGGGGCGGCCCCCCCCAGTCTCCATGTGGAGACAGGGAGAGCGGGTGCCGACCCGTCTGTCCCGCCTTGCCGCCCGCCCGCCGCCAGGCGTCTGTCCGCAGAAGGGACGGGAGAGCGCATGGTGTCGTCCGGGAGGCTGTGTGTGCGCGCGCACGTGGGTGTGGGCGCCGCCTCAGGGCCACGGCGGAGCCGGAGGCCGGCGAGGCGAGCGAGGAGCTGGGAAGCGCGGGGCCGGTGGGCCGCGGGCGCGCGGGCAGCGGGCGGTGCCACTGCCGGTGGCGGCCGGGCTCCGACGCTGGGGGTCCGCGGGGACCCGCCCCCTCCCCCAGCGTCCCTGAGGCAGGCGGCACGGCCGGCGCGCTGCTCCCCGCCGGGCCGGGCCGGGCCGAGCCGGGCGCCTGGGCCGGACTCGAAGCGAGCAAAGGGTTGTCCCAGGTCGGGAGCGAGGGCTACCCGCCCTTCTTGTTCGGGTTTTCCTTTTCCCTTTTCCCCCCCCACTCTGTGCTCGTACAGTCAGCGAGGCGAGCCCCTCTCTCTGGCTCTCGGCCATCCCTCGCTCAGCAGCGAGGCGCTGGCGTTGGCGTGAGGAGGGAGGTGGAGCGGAGGGGGGGCCCTCAGGGGCTGCTGAAGGCTGCCCAGTCCCCCTGCACGCGCAGTGGGAACCGAAACCGAGACAACTCTTAGCGGTGGATCACTCGGCTCGTGCGTCGATGAAGAACGCAGCTAG